>NW_026927730.1:0-32221 GCF_032062105.1 Saccostrea cuccullata | reverse complement strand
ATATATATATATATATATATATATATATATATATATATATATATATATATATATATATATATATATATATATATATATATATATATATATATATAATCTTATATATATATATAAGGTTATATTTTTTCAAATCCAACTTGATTTATGGGAATACTAGTATTAAAATATTTAAATCTGAAATCATATTTAAGAAATAAGGTATCATTTTTTGAGTTTTATTGAGATGTAAAACGGATTGGTCACGTGATCAAATCCCATAAAGCCCGAAAGGCTTTATGGAAGATTTGATCATGTGCCAACCCGTTTTACATCTCAATAAAACTCAAAAAATGATACCTTATTACTTAAATTTACATTTGTGACTTATTCGTACTTTAAATTTACCTGATTGTTACTTTTAACGTGCGAAATGCGTTATTTTTCAAACCCAACGGCATGTTTGTAATCCACTAAACTCGCGTCGATCCTTTATGACGTCACAGAGAGATTACGTCGAACGTTTATCCAAACGCACATCTATGACCTCTTGACCCCGTACCTGTATTTATACAGTTATAAAAACGCTTGCTTTCAGTAGTGTTATATAAAGGAAAGCATTTGCAAATGTAAATATTACTTTTTAAAAAGAATTAACTACTTAAAAGGGGATCTTATATGTATAAATTGAATAACCGCTAGCAGAATTTGGAATTTTTATAAATGATTTAGTCAAAAAAAAAGACTGAAGTTTTAGACATTGTTGTAAAATTGGATGAGTAACATTTTCAAAGATACCCAACCTCATTTTTTATCACTTGAGGTTACTTCCGGTTAAACCGAGCTAATCCTAAATTGCTTAAATTTTATGTTTCTGAAAACTATACATGTAGATCAAAGTTGTACTTTCAAAAGCTAAATCTTAAGAACAACACTGGTTAATAAAAAATTAAAAAAGAACACACATAAAGACTTGAACAGGCTTGAACACACATAAACAAAATGAACAAGTGTAAAGATAAATCAAATATCCCGGAGATTTTATAGTCTATTCTAGTCACAATAATTATTATGTTTTCTGCAAAAACACATGAAAGAAAAAAAATTGTGACTTGTTTAGGGCCAAAACATTTTATAGATTGAAATGCAAAAAAAATTGCTGCTTTAATATCGGTAATGAAAAAAATGGCTTAAACCCCATGTCTTGTACTTGATTAAAAACTACAATATTGTTTGTAATTATTTTACTTTAAAAACACTAACGTTTTAAGGTATGTCTATAAAATAATATAGGATTTAAATACCTTATTTCATGAATAATTTTGTGAGTACAAGACAATCACAAAATAATTATTACTCCAAGATATACATGTATAATAGTAGTAGTACTTGTATTAAGAGGAAAGAAAATATTTAAACTTTGAAGTAGAATTTCATTAATATTCAGATAGTTGGAACAGATTAGCTACAAATGCTGATCAAATCAGCCACTCTGAATAAAACTTAGAAATGTACCATATTAATGACGTCATTTTTCCAGAATGGTCATCCATCAAGTCATATTCTTTAATGATTTATCACATTCATCTATTCAATTCATATTGAAACCAATTTCAGAACTTTTTTTAAAAAAATAAATTTTTTAGGGCACAATACAGGCCAAACTGTACCTTCTTCTCTAAACTTTGAGAAAATCCAGCGGATCAGAATCAGGATATATTGCCATAACAATCTTCTAACCAAATCAAAGGAGTATTGATTATATAATGATTACAATGATAGTTAATGTATCAGTGTCGTATAAGAGTATTTATTTGTATTTTAATGTTTACAATTATCACCAACGATCGATATCACAACAATATCAGCAACAATTCTATAAGTGAGTGCCTCGTATAATTTGCCTCTCTAAGTCTGATATCAATGTCATGCTGTGTTTATCTTATCTTTGAAGAAGATAATATAATATCAAAATTTGATCGATTGTGTTCTAAAAAGCTTGAATGAAATACATGTAAATATGAAGATAATCAACAGTAACCAATAGAGCTCAAAAGTCCTGTAAACAATTCAAATTTGGAGCAGATCGAACAAATTTCTAAAACATCAGTGATCAGATGTCATGGGAGAGCAAACATTACAAGTCAAGCCTACCACACTTGCGGCCTACTCCTTGTCATGATGGAGAAAATTGAAAATTCCGTAGACAATCTAGTATGAAAGTAATGATCAACAATTTTTATGAAAAACAGTTGACTTATTGATAGATTGCCAATGTCATTGTATCGACCCTATAGACCGCGAAATATTGACTTTTGTAAAGACTGTTGATAACTCCTTGTTCTATAATATAAATAGGGAAAGTTGGCAATAGGGAAAGTTGGTAATAGAAAACTTGAAGTTACCACGCTTATCATACAGTTTTTTTTCTTAGGCTTCTATTAATGATTTGCTAGTGAAATATATCCTAATATGAAGCAGACGTGCAAGAATCTGTGTTTAACATTGAATGGCTTACATCCGCTTCATTAATCCTGTATTCATGCAGTAATAAAATAGACAAACTTGTTTTGGAACGAGCTTTGCTCTAGTTACCTTTATGGTTCTCCCATCAAGCAATACAAAACAGTAACCTATTGTAATTATAATTTTAAAATAAGTAAACTAGTAAAATATAACTTTACACTGGTATGTGTTGAAATGATTGTTTATTAAAACTCTGTGAAGCAAACTTAGACTAAGAAAAGATAAAATTTGACAATCAACACCGGGTTAGAAAATTAAAATACAAGTATTAGTTAAGACAATCGCAGAGTAAAAAACGAATATCTCAAAGATTTTTAAATCAATTCCATAGTCATAATAAGTGAAGATGGAAAGTCAATATTTCAACAATATTTAATACATCTATGTGTAAAATAAGCAGAAATTAATTGAAAAAGAAATGCCAGCAACAGGAGGTGAACACAAAAAGTTCTTGTTGATTGAATTGTAAAAATAAATTTTGCAGCTTTAATATTTGTATGAAAATTTTGTTGAAATCCATGCAAGAAAGTTTTTCTTTAATTTTGGAACCCCCTATATTTCATGTTTAAAATTATTTAACATGTGTTACAAAACTATTTACGTTTATAGGTATTCTTACAACGAATGCTTTTTCATAAAATGAATGTAGAATTTCATCTTTTATCATTACTTTATTTGATTGGGGTTCGGAAGGTTTTGTTTCAGATCGGTTCTCTTCGTGTATTTTCTTCATCTAACTTAGGCTTGCTTTTTCATCGTTAACGCTGGTACATGTTTGTACGGTGAGTACAACGGTAGAGTTTGAAATTTTTATTTCATCATTAACTTTCTGAATACGTGAAAATAAAAAAAAAATCGTCGTCCAAGCTAAACTGGTAATAAAATGAAAGAAAATTATTTAAACTTGGAGTAAAATTTCGTTTATATTCAGTTAATAGTAATTATGTAAGGATATAGATAATAGTTGAAGCAAGTTGAGAATACAAGCTGATCAAATCAACTACTTCAAGATCATAATAGTTCTTTTTTGACTGTTTCTATCTGAATCGTACACACAAATTATGAAATTGTCCAACATTATCAAATTTTACAAAAGTGATAGATTAAAAAGGCTGGGGTGGAAGCCATTTTCAGCCCATTTCGATCTTCTTTAAAAGAAGAGCTCCATATAAATATATACAAAAATGATCAAATTTTAAAACTAAAATGTATGATTTTTTTCTTTGCCAAATGAAAGTTGACAGCTTAAAATAACTTATCTAAAAAAAAAGAAATAAGTTAAATCTGGTAATTAATTTGTGGTTAATTTGTTGACCCCCAGCCTCTTTAATAATCTTATCGAATGTACATTGAAATGAAACAAGTTTACATGTTTACATAAAAAGTTTTGTTATTTGATAAAACTTGATATGTGAATGTAGATTGAACTCAGTTCCATAGATTCCTCAGCAATACATATATTAGAAATACATAATCTTATTAGTTGTCATATTTATAACTGTTGTTTAAAGTTATGTACAATTAAACAAAAAGAAACTAACATATATAATTAATTTTCTCTGGGGGACTTTCCTCGAACACACGATAAGACGGTTTATATAGGAAAAATAAATTATTGAAATAATATTTTAAATCCATAATCAAAATTCAACAACTTATTTGTATACAATGCATTATTCTGAACGTTAATAGTGTAGCGCTACCGAATCTTCAAGTTGTTATGATTGTGCTATTTGGAGTAGGCGTGAATTGTGACGCGATCACAATAAACTAATAAAACTTTTAAATCTTCTAATCGGAATCAAAATCAAAATAATGTAGCAAAATAAAAATAATGTAGGAAAACTTTATTTGTCGGTCAATAATAAAAGTTAAATGGCCAAATACTTTTCAGAGGAGCGAATCAAAAATATATTGACCGTTTCATCATACATAGTATAAAAAGATTGTCCTTTACCAACTATTATTATAATATCATATTATTCAAAATCTATGATTAGTCGATTAATACCACGTGATTCTGCTATAAAACACTTATAAACCAGATGTTTCCTAAAATAAATTTTATAAACCCTTCTATACTAAAAATAGAAAATTTATAAACCCTGCTATACTTAAAATAGATTTCTAAACTGTCTGTAAGTTAGCTTTGATTTGATTGGATATCACGTGTTTTTTCGGCCAATCACTGTTTAGCTTTGATAATGCGTTTGCTAACTATTTGTTGTTTGAACTGTGCCTGCGAGGAAAGGATGGCTAATCACAGTAATTGCTTTGCCACTTTTAATGAACAAGAATTGAAAGAAATTTTGACAATGTGGATTCTGATAGCACAAAAAAATCAACCATCACAGCTGTAAAAGCATTTAGGGAATATTTAACCGCGAAAAATATGTCGGCTGACTTTGATATTTTTCTTCAGCTGAGCTCGATGAAAAACTGTCCACATTTTACTGCGAAATGAGAAACAAAAAAGGTGAAATGTATAGGAAAAGTACTCTAATTGCATATAGAAATGGTATACAGCGGCACCTTGAAAAGGGGGGGAAGAGTGTTGACATTCTAAAGGGAACCGAATTCAAGTTATCTAACAAGGCCTTTAAAAGCATGACAAAAGAAATGAAGCGAAAAGGACTTGGTAATGTGGTACACTATCCTGCAATCACTGATGAGGACTTAGAAAAGATTTACTCTTTTGTGACTTCAGACCTTAAAAGACGCACAGCTTCTTCAGTACAAGGTTAGTATATTAATGTGCTTAGATTGAAGGCCTGTATTTTTAATATTAGCAAAACATTTGTTTAACTCTCCTACAGTTAGTGCTCTAAGTTACAAAAATCATAATTCAGATTTACTTTGCATTGCCAGGTTTTCCTTGACCTTATGTTACATTTTGGAAGAAGGGGGAGAGAAAATTTAGCAAATTTAAGGAGGGATGACTTTGCTGTAACAACAAGTGGAAATGGAATCCTGTATGTATACAAAACCACAGATGAAAAAACAAAAAACCATCAGGATGATAATGATAAAGCGTCCGACGGCAGAATGTCTGAAATCAAAGGTAAAAATTGAAGAAATCATACCCCAAAAATATATAGAATTAATTTTTTTTTTTTAAGTAAAAGTAAATGTTCATGCAAAAAAAAAAAAGAAATGATGTTTTGAAATAATAGGAATGTTATAATGATTCAATAATAAGAATGTTTTATTTGAATATCTTGTATAATTTTTGTTGACCATCAAAACATTAAAAATGTGCATTTTTTTTCCATTTCAGGGAGCAGAAGATGTCCAGTAAGAAGTTTCATCAAATT
Source organism: Saccostrea cuccullata (assembly GCF_032062105.1). Classification (NCBI taxonomy): domain Eukaryota; kingdom Metazoa; phylum Mollusca; class Bivalvia; order Ostreida; family Ostreidae; genus Saccostrea; species Saccostrea cuccullata. The sequence goes on along the minus strand of NW_026927730.1, from coordinate 26,405 downwards.
TCTAAAGAGACTAAATTCAAAATGCGATCGACTATTTCAAAAAGCCCGGATCTTTCAAAAGGATGGAGTGTTTTACGACAATTCACCCCTCGGTCATAATAAGCTTGGATCAATGATGAAAGAAATAAGTAGAAAAGCTGGTTTGAATACCATTTACACCAATCACTCATGCAGAGCCACTACTGTACATGTTCTTGATGCTGCGCAAATTCCAAGTAGGCATATTATGACAGTCACTGGGCACAAATCCGAATATCCCTTAAAACGTACTCGGGAATAACAGATGAAAACACAAAACAAGTGATGTCAGAGAAAATCTCCAAAAAGATTGGAAAAATGTTTGAAAAAAGATGATTCTACAAATGTACAAGATGTTGCAACCCCTAACTTTGACATCTTGCCTTTAACTGATTCGCAAGAAAATGCCGTATTAACCGATCTGTTGAGCACTGATGATGGCTTCGACTAATTTTTGAAAAACGTTGAAATGCCTCAGGTTAACGTTGTTCAGAAATTCTCAGCTTAAAGTAGAAAACAATGTGAAAGCTTGGAACCAATTTCCAATCCCTTTAATGTATAACTGTTCGAACATTTCCATCAATTACAACATTCTACCTAAACAGTGAATAAGCCTTTAGCTTAAAGTAATTTTGTCATTTTCTTGATGTTACAGATGTTACAACTTACATATTGTTGATCAAATAAATAAATGTTGTTTCCTGTTGTATACTTGTACTGTTTAAATGTTCAGTCAATTATAATAAAACAATTATAGCCTTTTGATATCGGTCAATACATGTTTTTATGGCACCTATGAGAGTATATCGACCTCGGACTTCGTCCTCGGTCGATATACTCTCATCAGGTCCATAAAAACATGTATTGACCTCATCAAAAAGGCTATAATTGTATATTCAATTAGAAGGAAATCCGACATTACTGTTTCTTTCTTTTAGCAAAATATGTATAATAACTGTAGGGAGTAATTTATTCAATGCTTGCACGTTCTTTAAGATATGGTAACCATAGCTCGCAATTTGGCTGTTTAATTATCTTCTTCATATAAAGTGAAATCCCTCGCTACCACCCGTAATTTATTTTTTACCACTCCTGACATAACAATTAGCCAATTTACTAATGATATTAATCAAGGTTTTAAAAAGTTATATATATATATATATATGTTGCTTAAAATAAAATGAAGACTTACAGGGTATGTCATGAAATATCACTGAGGAATCTATTGACTGAGTTCAAAAGTGGGTGTAAATACATGATTTTTGTAGCTGTATTAACATATATATTAGTAAAACCGCCAACCAGATGATTTCAGTGGTCCATATCTTCAACAGTCCTGGGCGAATCCATACGTTCAACAGTCCTGGACAGGAGTTCCACGTTCTCCCATACGCTCGGGTCAACTGAAAAGATATGTACCCTGGTAATAATAATGTTAAAAAGAAAGTGAGTCCTATAGTTATGGTTCTTATATGCTCTCTTATATTATGTTTTATAGTCTTTTATAAAAAAAAATACTTAAAGTCACCAGGTTTGCATTTGTGCAGCCAACTCGTACAGATATTCACCAATATAAGTTCAATGACCTTTAATACATGTCTTGACTTTGGGGAGGTCTACTTACATGTATGACTATGCAAACCTCGACAGGTAATGGTCGACTGTTACCGTTAACTGACCAGGTGCGTATAAGTAGACCAAATTTGAAATTCAATAACTGTTTTATTAAATGACCAGGTATTAAACAACATTTTTGACGCATTAGTTCTTGTCTCTAACAATTAAAAATACTCATAATTTTCTGTGTGATATAACAAAAATTTTTAATCATATTTCAACAGTTATAACAAGATGTGTTTGTGAAACACTGATTCCACCGTATGGCAACATAGCAAAGATTAAACTTTTCTTAAATGCAAATTTAATTAATTGGTACCAAATGTAGGGTATTCTCACTGAAAAACAATCGTGAAATTCGAAAGTAGGATGGAAGCCCTAGCCCTAACCGTTCAGAAGTTATGGCCAAGGTTACAATTTTTCAAAAGTAGGTCAAACTTCAAGGCCAAGGTCAATGTTCTTGTTATCAAATGAAAGTCTAGTCACAAAAATTAAATATGTAAAGTATGAAAGCACTAGCCCTTACCCTTTAAAAGTTATGGTCAATGTTTGCTTTTTAAAAGTAGGTCAAACTCAAAGGTAGGTCAAAGGGTCTAACTTCTTGGTATCCAATAAAGGGTCTCTCACAAGGATTACATGTTTGAAATAGACTGAGAAACACAAAACATTGGCAAAATGACCATTGAGAAAGAAGGGAGAGCCGTTAGAATGTTGATATCTTGACCATCTTTGCATCACGTTTTACTAACTTTTATTTCAGTTTTTTAATTGTCCTAGATATTACTTTTAAAATTTAGCAACCCGTATCAAAACACATTTAAACACATTTTTTGATAGGCTTGTGGGTCTTTTTCATCGCCAATTTATCACAATTTGAAAGTTTTTGACAAAATTTAACCAAACCGGAAGTGGCTTTGTTCTTCGTCTGAGGCCAAAATTTTGAGTCACACCAGATTTAAAGACACTTAAATTGTCCTGAAACAATCGTAGAAACATGAAAACAAAAGAATTCAATCGTATGAAAATGATATCGTATGAAAAAGAAATCGGTGCTTGTGACAGTCTAATATCAGCTCATGTAGTCTGAATCATCCTTAAAGCGGTGTCCTTACGTGATAAACGTCCAAGGATATTGACCAAAAGACCTCTGTGTGATGATGCATCTTCAGATCTCCAGATCTGAATCCCATTGAATATATTTTTTACTTTTATAAGAAATTTTATGCCCCCCTTTCTACTTCATTTCAACGGTTTGGAAAAATCTAGGCAATAGGTGTGGTAGCAGATGGGTAAATCTCATATTTAGGGGTACATTGTATCCAACAGTAAAGTATGTCTTGCAGTTATAGAGCGAATGGTGGTCTTAATCAAAAGAAATATCTTTGTGTGAGTTTTCATTTTGAGGGTACATCATATCCCTGACACTTTGCTAAAAATTCTGACGAGATACTTACATGATATTTACGCAACATCGAACTGAAATAAGCATCATTAAGCATGAATTGACGAAAGTATCAATTTTTTGCATTTGTTCTTTAAAACTTAAAAAATGTTAGGTGAACACTTAGAAGTTTGGTTCAGTGTATTCATAAGTGGGTAGCGACTGGTAAAATTTAATAATGTATTAAATTATTAATTTAATTCTTTCGTATGCGTGAAATTTCTTTTAATTAAAACAGAGCCTGGTGGAAATGTTCTCAAAAGTCCCACTTAAGTCTAATAATTGGCCAAAAACTTTAACAATTACAAATTATTTTCAAAATCCGACATATACTAAGATTTTTGATTTGATCTGGTTTTCATAGATCTGTATACATTTCAAATTTTGTCAAAAATAGTAATTTCTTTTATCAAATACTAATTTGTTTTAAGAAATTATTAATTTGTTATAACAAATTATTAATCTGTTATAACAAATTACTAATTTGTTATAACAAATTATTAATCTGTTTTATCAAATTAATAATCTGTTATATCAAATTAATAATCTGTTATATCAAATTAGTAATTTGTTATAAAAATTAGTAGTCTGTTATAACAAATTACTTTTTTTTTGTTAAAATGTTACAATATGAATAGTTTTATTTGTGTTTTGTTTTTTATTTTTTTTATAACCTCTCTCTCTCTCTCTCTCTCTCTCTCTCTCTCTCTCTCTCTCTCTCTCTCTCTCTCTCTGTGTGTGTGTGTGTGTGTGTGTGTATTTCATTTTCGATTTATAAAATACGGTGTCGGCGTGTTTTTGTTCACCGTGCTTCCGCCCCACACTTAGAGAAGAAATACATCGTGAAGGTTTAACAACCCTTTTGTTCCTCTGCAGGGCGTACATCATAAGTCCTTATATATAGAATAATATTTATCAAAATTAAAAAATCAGTCTTTCCAAAAAAAAAAAAAAAAAAAAAAAAAAACAGGCTCATGGGCCACACGCTCATCTGAGTAACTTTGGCCATGGTATTCTTTACAAGATTCCCATTTTCTTATACCTCTTGTGACCCTAATTTAACTTTCACCATAGGTAATAATTTCGAGAACATAAAATATTCACTACCACAGGATGCTTTCACATTAATTTCAGCCATTTTGGCCCAATGGCTCTTGAGAAGAAGGCTTTTAAAGATTTTCCCTTTATATTTCAATGTTAAACTTGAATTCTCTATTTTGCCTCGCCCTACCCCCGGATGTCATGATTTTACAATTAAAAATTCGTCTGCACTACCCAAGGATTCTTCTAAGAAGACGGGGGCGACATAATGCGATTGTAATCATTTTTTGCTCTACGGGCTGTTACTCAGAGATGGCTCGGACAATCTTCCTGAAACTTTCCTCAATTAGGAAGCTATTATACCTTGAAATTGCAGACTTTCTCGTTAGTTTTAGCTTTTATTTCCCATGCGGTGCATGATTTTTTCCCATAACCATATATTTCAATGTAAAACTTGGTTTCGAATTCCTATTGTGGTCACGCCGTATCCCCAGGGATAATAATTTTGACAATTAAAAATCTGCATTACTCTAGGACGTTTCAACATAATTTTCAGCTTTTCTGGCCCAGTGGGTCTTTGGAAGAAGATTTTTTTAAAGATTTTTCCTATATATTTCTATGAAGAACTTTGATTCCCTTTTGTGGCTTAAACTTAAGAAGATTTTTACAGACTTATATGTGTGTATATTTCTCGATCAACAACAAATCCACATAATTAAGCTTTTTATTTTTTCAAAATATTTATAGAATTAAAAATGAATATTTAAAGTCGTATGATATAAACATACGCAAATTTACTTTATTGTTTTCCAAAAAACTTTGTCAATTTTGTTCAAATTATGTTAGATTAAAATTTGGCCATACTCCTACATCCACAGTATTTTGAAAGGAAAAATAGTCGCATCAATAGATAAAGCGAAAAACATGACAATGCACGAAGCTCTTTGCGAATTGAGGCCTCGTTTTAAAATCAGGAAGTCAGAGTCCAAATGGAGAGCATGGTATAGAAGACCGTTCGGCCTTTCATTTTCACCTCTAATGTCTGACCGTTTTCCAGACTCTTAATCAAAACCAGCTTGCTGTCATTAGTGAAGTTATCATTTGCAGGTCCATCGCTTTGAAAGGTATCTGTAACTTCACCGTCAACAAGTATCTGAAAAATGGTGTCCACCTGGGTTGCAAACAAATTGACGGAAATGAGGTACATATCAGAACGGGGCGAGGTGAAAACCCCAGAAACGGGATCTAAGGCTGAACCCAAGTTTTCACGTACAGCTCCGTTGGCAAACGGATTACAAAATTCTTGCTCACAGGACAAATAGTATTCCTTTTGAGTAGCTGTCACTACAACCACATTGGTTTCTGCAAATACAAAACATAGAAAGTTATCAACAAGAGGCCCATGGGCCACATCGCTCACCTGAGCACCTTTGGTCGGCCATTGTGGCCCCGCCCTACCCCTTGGGGTCATGATTTGAACAAACTTGAATCTACACTACCCGAAGATGCTTCCACATAAATATGATCAATTATGGCTTGGTTATTCTTGAGAAGAAGATTTTTAAAGAATTTTCCTATATATTTCTATGTAAGACTTTGGTCGGCCATTGAAGCCACGTCCTACCCCCGGGGGTCATGATTTGAACAAACTTTAATCTACAATACCTGAGGGTGCTTCCATATAAATATGATCAATCATAGCTTGGCTGTTCATGAGAAGAAGATTTTTAAAGAATTTTCCAATATATTTCTATATTTCTATATTTCTATATTTCTATGGTCTGCCATTGTGGCCCCGCCCTACCCCCGGGGGTCATGATTTGAACAAACTTGAATCTACACTACCTGAGGATGCTTCCATATAAATATGATGAAGTATGGCTTTGACATTCTTGAGAAGAAGATTTTTAAAGAATTTTCCTATATATTTCTATGTAAAAATTTGGTCGGCCATTGTGGCCCCGCCCTACCCCCGGGGGTCATGATTTGAACAAACTTGAATCTACACTACCTGAGGATGCTTCCATATAAATATGATGAATTATGGCTTTGACATTCTTGAGAAGAAGATTTTTAAAGAATTTACCTATATATTTCTATGTAAAACTTTGGTCGGCCATTTTGGCCCCGCCCTACCCCCGGGGGTCATGATTTGAACAAACTTGAATCTACACTACCTGAGGATGCTTCCATATAAATATGATCAATTATGGCTCTGTCATTCTTGAGAAGAAGATTTTTAAAGATTTTCCTAAATATTTCTATGTAAAACTTTGGTCGGCCATTTTGGCCCCGCCCTACCCCCGGGGGTCATGATTTGAACAAATTTGAATCTACACTACCTGAGGATGTTTCCCTATAAATTTCATCTTTCCTGGCACAGTGGTTCTTGAGAAGAAGATTTTTAAAGCATACCACCAAACTTTCATTAATTCCCAATTATCTCCCCTTGAATGAGGGCGTGGCCCTTCATTTGAACAAACTTGAATCCCCTTCACCCAAGGATGCTTTGTTGCAAGTTTGGTTGAAATTGGCCCAAGGGTTCTTGAGAAGAAGTCGAAAATGTGAAAAGTTTACATACAGACAGACAGACAGACAGACGGACAGACGGACAGACAGACAGACGGACGCCGGACAAAATGTGATCAGAAAATTTCACTTGAGCCTTCGGCTCAGATGAGCTAAAAATACTGAATTGCTACATGTATCTTCTGTCTTAGCTCAGGCTTAAAAGAAAACAAACAACTATGCCTTACCATTCAAATCAAAATACTTGAACACTGCAATAGAAGTTTCATTTGATACCCGTGTCGTGTTAAAAGTATAGAACTTGTTCTGTATGACGTCACCCTGATTATATCTGGCCATAAATGTGTATGAATTTGAGGTTCGAGAGGAAGCAGATAGGGTTGAGTAATGAGTCATCTTAAAACGGGCATCGAGGTAAGAGGCGTGAATGGCCGAGTCCAGGAGACAGGTGGTCATGCTGATGACGTAATATCCGGAGCTAGACACGGTATAATTGGTGTTCGCTGTGAAAGTTTGGGCAGTGTTGATGTGTACGTCATCATAAGCGAGAGGTTGCCACGGACCTCCTTGAACCACAGTGCCGTCTGGGATGCTGGCATATAAGGCTTCTTGAGGAGATTCCATCAGAGCTGAAGAGAAAGTAAAGGCTAATTATAGAGTTATTTCAATCTTAGCATAAGTCTTTCCCCATAACCCAGAATGACTGAGGCAGTTTGAAAAAATCATAGATGGTACATGTAGCTGCAAAGCTTACAGTGAGATTTACATATATGTCCCTAATGTTACATGCAATTACTATCCCATAACCCTACAAAGTGTCTGTAAACATACTTCGCAATGAAAACAAGGTTAAAGTAGAGCCACTCTGCAGCGTGCCGTTGGCGTGGACTGTCATTTCATCTCCCTTGTTCAAGGCCAGCACTAAAGCATTCGCCCCATATTCAACATTCCAGCTGTGGGCAGGCAAAACATCGTTAGTTATGGAACCCATCCTGACGCCATTCTTCCGAAGTTCCATCATGACATAGCGATCGGACTCGGTTCTTGCCGTCATGTAGAAGGAGTAGTAACCAGTCCTTTTGGCTTTGAAAATCCCCGTGTTGCTATCATAGGAGTATCCCCTGTTCATTTCGATGTTGTCAAACAATATCTGGCCTGGTCCAGAGGGTTGCTTGACCCTACCCGTGAATCCCTCATTCACTGAAAAATAAACATTTTATTAAATAATACGAAGTAATCGCCACAATATAATATCATTAAGTACGATATACAAGGAAGATCTTACACTCCACTTCTATATATACAGACGAGTAGGCTTTTCCATACTCTGTTGCGACTTCCACTTCGTAGATCCCCGTGTCTGCAATGTTTCCTTCACAGAGGACGCGTCTATATTGAATGTAATCCCTAATGCCAGTGAAGTCCGGGCTCTCTCCGTTACATCCAGGACAAGTTACGTTATAATTGATATCACCGGTCGAAGTTTGGCTACGGGGCCGTATTTTGTAGCCAACAGTTATATTTCGATACTTCGGACATTTGAGGACACATTTGTCTTGTTTGTTGACTAATTCAAGAAGAGGAACACCTACAAAAAAAATACATGGCTTTAGAAATAAATAACTAAGTCTTTTAGTATTGTTTTCATGAATTGTTGTTTTTGATTATTATTGTTGTTTTTGTATTGTTTGTTTATTTTAAAAGTTTATTTTTAAAAGATTAGTTTCTTTTTAAATTGGAATTAATGAAAGAACTTACGATAATCGTTAGAAGCTGTGAAATAGCAATGCGGTGGTGTTAAATAGTTCGTCTACAAGATAAAACAAGGTGTGTTTGTGAGACAATTTAAGTGAGTGATGCCCCCTATGGTAACACAATTCTGGATTTTTTTTCCAAATGTAGGTCAGAGGTCACAGTTGAGGTCAAATGATAAAAATTTCTGTACCATGCAATGGAAAGATTCTGTTATAATGAATACTCATGTCAACTATTAACTCCTTTAAGTTACATAAGTAATTACCCTTGACAGCGCAAGAGTTACGGGCAAGGCTAATTTTAAGTTTACATCAGACAGACAGACATACAGGACAAAAACAATTTGCCCACAGGATTATTCGCACGGGGGCATAAAAATGTATATATTGCATGTTCCCATTCCTGTCTATGTCAAAAATGAAATAATATTATACAGATATATTTCTGTATGACAATGTACGTGGCTGTATATTAAACAGTAATACAGCTTATTTTAATGCTTAAAGTTGCAAAGTCTCAAAGATAGTATATTAATTGCGAGAACGCTTGCATAAATTGAATGAAAGTAAATAATTTGTTAACATGGAATGAGAGGATACTTTATTGAACCAATACTATTTAAAGATAATACGGTATTACCAGTATTATTGTATTGTAATTTAAATTCATTGTATCATAATTATAAAAAATATATTAATCCTAAAACAACATGACAGATAAAAAAAAATACATTTATACATAAACCAAAAACACAAACATGACATTAAAACATAAATTATATTAAATTAATGCAGTATAAATTCTCATTTCAAACAATACAATAAAACTTTATATAAAAACAAATAATCATACGAAGTCTATTGTTGATTGCTTATAGAAATAACATACCAAGTTAAAGAGCCCAGAATTATGAAACATCGAAAAGAACTTCAGACTGAACACAATGGGTATATTTAACATGATGACCAATGTTCAGAATAAGTTAAAACTTTTCTTGACACCTTTATATATAATAAGCAGATTAACCACGTGACACTAACTGATCAATCATATCTCTTGTTGTATTGAGTTGACTTAATCAATGTTTTACCCATTTTGACAGAAAAGCTCTTCCATTTCTATTTTTTGGAAAGGACATTTAACTACACGGTTTTTTAAAAAAGTAACAACTCTATGGATAAATTGAATTAAACATGTTAAAAGAGCTCAAAGGAGATTATGAGACTTCATTCTGATTAACTTGAAACAAGCTTACAATGTAGTTTGAGAATCTGTGTTCAAATCTTCCGTCAAATTAAATTTTTCCTGAAACTTAAATGTTTCGTTCCAGGAATAAAAATCTCTCTTTTTATATGACATAAAAGAAATTCAAACACACATTTTGCCCACATAGTCTGAAATATGGCAAATCAGACCCCTGTAAGAAGATTGTGAAATCAGACATTCGACTTTAAAATGAGCTTTATTTTAGAATTATCAATTTATCTATTGTAAATTTGTGTTATACCACAATAAAGATGACCTTTTTGTTACTTTAAATCTGTAAGTCATATTGATACTGGAAAGTTTGCGCAAAATATTAATGAAAAATAGAACTTTGGTAGCATTCTGTAAATTACACAATTTAAATCAATTGTATTTCATAGATATCCGACATTTTAATCGATATAATTGATTTTTTTCAGAATCTGCAATACATATCAGACCCTTTAACGATAGAAAGTAGGGATATTTAAATTCCAAATCGGTGAAAAAAAACCAATTTGAACAAAGATAGCAAATGTCAAGTAAATCTACACGTATTCTCGTACTAGTATTTTTATTTCTTAGCTCAGATACGCCTAGTATAGCTTAAAAATTATTAAACATAATTTTGAACAGTGAATATCATGGCATTAATATTAGTATTTCAAAGATGTATGCCTTGGGATAGGGCTTTCCGTTGTATGAAAACAATTTTGACCTTGAACAAGAAGTTTAACTAACTTTTGAAAAACTTTAACCTTGGACATAACTTTAAAAATACTAGTTCTTTTCATGTGTACTAGTACTTTTCCTTGGAATCTTTATTTTTGCTGTTTGACATTGTATATATTGTGTTTGACTCATATATAAATATTTTTAACCTTGGTACTATAACTTTTCAATGGTTTGTGCTTTGCTTGAGCTTGAAGATTTCACAGGTATATCAATTGAGAAAAGGCCTATATTTGAAAGACTAAAATCTCTTTAAACACTAAGTCTTGATACCCGCTTTCAATAAGATGATAAGAAGGAAAATTAATTACTCTTCTACATCTACGTAAAAAAATACGTGAAACAAAGTTAAGGACCCTCTCTACACTGCACCCTAATTTCAGGGTACTTGCGTGTAGTTAGACTGACCCACCATTTGACATAAAAAAGAATAAATTGTAATTTGCGCTGTATGACAAAATTTTACATAAATCCATGTATTCTAAACATTTTGTCAGACCAAGATAGAGTAATTGAAAACTTTATTTGCATGTATTTTCTCCATTTGAATAATCAAAAGCAATTTTTCTTTGTCATTACTTTACTGTCTTCAAAGATTTTTCCTGGATAAAGAAGGCACGCTCCCTATATTAGAAATGGATAAGTTTATTTCAAAATAGCCTTCTTTACACTATATAATTTTCTCAAAGTCCAAAAAATATTTTTCGTCAGTGTATATAGGGTTCTTAAAGCGGATAATTTGAAAACAGCATTCAATACATGCTAGGTTGAAATTGATGGCATCCTTTTAATTACACTAGATTCATCATATTTGTACTTTGGATTGAATATGAAGGAAAAAGTTACACAGCAGTTAAAATGATTACTGATTGATTGTATATAGTTTATATCCAATTGAGATTTATTCCTTTGAAAAAAATCTTAAAGAGACGTCATCTTATACCAATGAAGAAATTTCTATTTAAACCTAGTCGCCCGCGTACCGCAATGGTTAGAGCGCCTGCTCTAGAGTCGCGAAGTAAGGAGTCAATCCTTACGTCGCGGGTTCGAATCCCACTGTGGGACGTGGAGACCGGTCCTTCGGATGAGACAATATAAACCGAGGCCCCGTGTCGCAGTAGGTGCTGGCACGAAAAAGATTCCTCCTTGTTCAATGGCCCTCAGTGCCGAGTATAGGACAAAATTTGCAGCTCTCCACCTGCAAGTGGTGGTGGCACCATTTAAGTTACAAATTCTCGAAAGGAACGTTAAACACTATACATTCAATCAATCTATTTAAACCTTTAGTTTAATTGTTATTCTGAGTTATTGAGCACGAGGGATATTAATTGTGCAACAATATATATATATATCTGCATTTCAAAAATCAACTGATTAATAAATATAAAAGGAGAAAAAGAGAATTAGAACGAAACACAAAAAGTGGTAAACAAAGAGTTGTAAAGTAAAGTTAGAAATAAATGTAAAAAAAATGTAAAAGGCAAATCAAAGTTGTTTTTCATCTTCTCTCTAATCAGATAAATAAATAAATGACTTTTGACACGGAAAAGTACAGACTTAATGATTGTGGATGAAGATGTCTGAATAACATTAAAAATAGTTCAAGTGTATTATACTTCTTAAGATAAATATAATAAAACAGATGTGAGACTCATTTAATTTAACAACTAGTCGGGAAAACAGATAAACTGAGATTAGGGTTTCTTATTAAATTGAATATATTTATCAGTGAACATTAAAAATATCATACAACTTCAAGTGATAAAATATCAATAAAAGTGTATCCGGGACGCGAAAACAAGGATTAACGTGACATTTCTTATTATTTATTTATTTTAACTTTGGTTTTGGTGATTGAGAACAATAACGAAAATAGTACGTTATTCTTTTCTGCATATATTTACTCATTAGAACATTTCTGTTTATATTTATCTAAAAAGGATATGGAGATAACGAACAATATTCAATCTCAAAGTCCATAAAACAATACAAAAAAAAATAGGAACAGAAAAAGAACCTCCGAAACATCAGACTGGGATCGGGTGCCATGGAGGAGTGAGCATCCCCTGCTGACCGGTCAAACCGGTACCCGCCGTGTGCTTCTTGTTAAGATCGGGAAAAAACGGAAATATCCGTTGTCAATTTAATGTATGTAAACAATAGACACATCTCGGAATTTGAAACAAAAGAATAGTATGACCATCATATACTAGATTCTAAAATATTTTCCTTTTCGATTAGAAAACAAAGATTAATCAGTTGACATCTGGTCAACCTAAAGGCTTTTTACAATCTAGAATATCCCACAAAGAAAAGAAAATATGAATTGATTTGCTGATTTCCAATCAAATGCATGGAGAATTTTGTGAAAAAAACACCACTAAGTGATGTCTAAAATTAAAATGAACAGTAACAACAAAAATTATTTTTAATTGATAAGATGTTCCATTTTTTGTAGAAGAAAGATAAGGAGATAACGAACAGTATTCAATATCAAAACAAAAAACCTTAAAACAATACAAAATACGAGCAGAGCAAACACGGACACCCGAAACATCAGAGGTGGAATCAGGTGTAAAGGAAGAGTGAGCATCCCCTGCTGACCGGCCACACCTGTCGTGTGCTCCTCTTAATGATCGGGAAATAACGAGAAAATCCGTCGTCATTTCAGTGTTGAAATAATGGACTAACAATAAGTTGAAACATATCAGACAGCATGTGACTCAATGGTAATTAGTATTTGCTGACACGGTCATTGTATCGACTAAAGAACTCACGAAATGTTGACTTTAAACAAGATTGCTGATATTCTTGTTTCATAAACTAGCTTGTCAATAATTTACCTCGTTTTTGAAACTGTCTAAAGTTAGAGTATGCTTGCGTATCGAGTTAAGTAAGATATACCGGTATACACTCCGTATCCTGTGACGAAAGTATATTGCTGCATAAGTAAGGGAGGTTGACGATGGAAAATTTAAAGTCATCACGTTTATCATACAGTTTGGTTGCTAGATTAAATTAACGTCTTTTTCAAGTAAAATACTGTATCCAAGTTCGAAACATATGTGTCAGACTCTGTGGTATCTTTTATTTCAAGCTCACCAGGTATATCGTATCGACGAAGGAATGGAAATTACCATTGTTAATTGATAATACGTCATCGATATATCTAAATGTCGAGTTGAAGGCCACAGCAAGTGTTTTCTTCTTTTCACACCTACGAGTTTGCACAAATTCTGCATCATATGAATACAAAAATAGGTCAGTTAATTACGGAGCGCAATTGAAAATAAATCATCAGAATTTAACAAAGAATCTAATATTTCTTAGAATTGGGAATTATTAAATGACGGTAGTAAAAGAGCATTTAAAATTTTAGCAAAGGTTGTTACATTGTAAGACGACAGTCAAGCATAGAGAGCCTTTCAAATAGAAAACAGAAAACACATACGACTATTACACTTTCTGTGTAAATCTAAAAATGACAATTTTTCCGATGAAATTTTGTGTACACAACCTATAAAATCTTTTGATACAAGATTTCTTGATTATCAGATTAACCGTATTAACTATAGTGCACGTGCAGGAAACATGGTATTAACTGTACTATGGATTTTATGTTGATATTCATGATAAACATCATTCTTATCAAAAAGGTTATAATATGATAAGCCATAAAGTTTATAATGTACTATTGGTTTAATCCTAAATCTTATTTAGAAACCCTAAATCTTATGAAAAAAAGTAAATCTAGATTCGTCAATCAGATTTGAATAAAAAAAATAATTTAAAATATATTATGAAAGTACATGCTAGGGCACAAAAAGACTGACTAGGCATATACCGTAAGCACTTTTATAAGACGAGAAAAAAATATCAATTTTCTCCGCCTGTAAACAATATTAAAGTTTTAAATCAAATAATAAAACTAATCACTTTTCTTTTTAAAAAATTACTAGTATTATAATAACATTTTCATTGCACGAAATGTTTAATTGCCTTATAGCAACCTACATTGCTACGTTTCCACTAAAATCAACATTTCTTTAAAACATTGATATATCATTCTCAATTTGTCTGTTGGAAATTTTAGACATTTTAAAAACTTGCTAAACAGACTTAAATCCTAGTTCCACTGAAATTCATTTAAAAGAATGAATTTTACTCAAGCAAGAAAAATGTTGTTACATTCTAACTCAGCTTAGAACAGTACATATAACAGTTTGATATATCTTATTATTTTTTACTATTGAATTATTGGTGAAAGAGGGGAGGACGATTTTTTCCCCTTGGTCTCTTAATTCAAGATTTTGAACAAGTCCATGATACTTCCTTTTCATTTTTGGCCAAAACGTTTGAATAATTGGGGATTTGGCTTTCATATTTCACAAGAAAATTATTAAGGCAAGTCCTTTCTTTGGAAAACAACATTTTTCATCTCTTGACTTTGCAGTTTGTAATTGTACATGAGAAATTTAAATATTTTCGCCAGAAGCAGCCAAACGAGGGCATAAGTGTTTCATAGACACATCTTGATTTAATATTCACCAGCACATGCAATTATATTGTTTCTTTTACCAAACTTCAGGTTTTAGCTTTCAGTAAGATATATTTCTATATCGAATGACATATAAGTTTATGCTACAACAACCTCGTTGCATTATATACGACATTCGTACATTGTTGGGTCGTAATCATGGCTTTGTTAATACTTGTGCGAGGGCTGTTCAATAATTAAGGTCCTGAGCTCTATGATATACAACATAGTTTCATATGACAATAAGCTTGATTTTCTCTCATGATTGGATCTTTAATGAATTGATATCAGTTAGTGTATGTGACCACTTTTCCTCACTTCGTTTTTTTGTGAGAAGCTGGAAAACAAGGAATATTTAAAATGAATGGTAAAGAATCATTAAAGTAGGATGGATTTAATAGCTTCATTTCAGCTGCTGTAAAACTTAATAAGAATCCAAAAGAAATATTTACTGAAAATGTGACATTTACAGCAACCAATGCCTGTTTTTAGACACATGAGCTGGTGGATTTAATTGAACAATAATGATATAATGGGTATTAACAATACAAAGGTACAATCCTTGATTACAATGACTTAAAACAACAAATGTACTGTCTGCCAAAATAAAAAAATATCACTTATGATGTTTGATTGACTTTACACCACATAGCAAATTTAACACAGTAAAAATGCTTAGTGGTTATAATGCATCAATGGTAACCCTATTAAAAAAAAAATGAGTGAAATAGACGTCGTGTAAAAATATTGAAATTATTTTTAAAAATTAGAAATTGAAGTTGCCCACGTTTGTCTAAATTTCTAACAGATAAAGAAACATGCATCCATTGCTTTATTAATACCCTCAAAACATTTTTACATGAAATGCACTTGACAAATACAGCAAAGGTCTGAAAAGAACAAAGAAATAAAAGAGGATATTTTCTTAAATATTGGTGAACTTGTTCAATTTCGTATTCTGGAGGGCAGATCAATTTCTGGAGGACTCTAGAAAGCATTTTGCTTTTTTTTTGCTTAAAAATCGAAAGGATTTTAAGAAGAAGGAAGTAGAATAAGGAATCCCCTGCATTAAAGGTTTTCATGATAGCGTCCAAACCCACAAGCGTTTATGAGTTGTAAGTTTAAACAACTCCTCAGTCATATAATTATATTATCCTCAGTTTTAGAAACCAGCTAGTCAATCTAGAATTCAGAATTCACAATGAGTAAGATAATGTACAAAAAAGGTTTATCAAGTTATCTAATAAAGAAATTATTTCTTTTATTTCTGTGACAAAAATTTGCTATGTATGAAATGGACCACACAAAAACAGAAAGTTGACACAACAAATATATCCCAATTGGCATGCCTCAGAGAAGATTGTGTTAAAATTTCAAGCATCTATGACGAGTAGTTGCTGAGAAAACTGCGACAAAAATTTGTTATGTATGAAATGGACAGACGCACAGACAAACGGGAAGTTGACATCAGATTTAAATATAAATGTATCCCACCATATGGCATGCCTAAGAAAAGATTGTGTTAAAATTTCAAGCATCTACGTTGAGTAGTTGCTGAGAAAACTTTGACGAAAAGTTGTTATGTATGAAATGGACAGACGCACAGACAAACAGGAAGTTGACATGGGATTTCAACTAAAATGTATCCCACCATATGGCATGCATAAGAGAAGATTGTGTTAAAATTTCAAGCGTCCTACGATGAGTAGTTGCTAGAAAACTTCGACGAAAATTTGCTATGTGTGAAATGGACAGCAGGTGTGGCACGAAAATGTATCCCACCATATGGCATGCATAAGAGAAGATTGTGTTAAAATTTCAATCGGCAATGAGTATATAGTTGCTTAGAAAACTGCGACCAAAAATGTTACGGACAGCTACACAGAAAGACGGACAGACACACAAGGGTAAAACAGTATACCCACCTCTCCTTCGGAGCGGGGGTATAAATAGTCATTTAGACAAATTTCCAAGTTTCTTAAAATGACTACATGTACTGCATGTCATGCTTTCCCGATCATGGTACATTCTTTCTTCTTCATAATCATGTATATAGTTTCATATCATTCATTGACAATTTCTACAAAATACTTCTTGTTTAAAATTATTAAACAAGAGAATTTAAAAAATAAAACAACCAATGTGGTAGTCACGTGACAAGTGAAGCTATGTCACGTGATCATTTTATTTCACATATAAATTCAATAACTGTCATTTACTTTGAGTTAGACTTGAACGTTGACACAACCAAGATGATTCCTAGTACAGTTCCCACTATTTTGACCTCGGTGGCGATGCATGTTCTCCAAATGTTCACGATCGATTTTGCTTTAAAGGTAAATTCATAAGATTTTTGAAGATTTGTTATATAAAATATCTTTATTCATGAATTTATTGTGTGATTTTCTATGTACTGTAATATTAATGTTAGATTATCGAATTTATCACCATTCACTTTAAATTCGTATTATCTGAGTATTATATTATTATGTTAAAAACAATGTTCTATACCGTAATATCTTAAGTTAATTCTTTACATTTCAGTCAATTCTTTTGAAACAATTGAGTATAAGCTAATTAATAAGCAAAACTAAATATGTAAACTTATATATTGAATGCTACAGACGGTATAGGTACTAGTATATTTGTCATGCCATTAAAGGTACTCCTGGTAGACAGCAATGGGAATTAAACCATCAAAACAAAAAAAATAATTTTAGTAGAAAAGAATATAGGCATTAAAAGAAGTGTAATAACACACAAAAATGACGATTCTAACAATTCATTGATAAAAGCAAATTTAATTCCCATTGAAATTTATTAAAGAAATTAAAAAATAAAACAGAGGGAATAGCTTTAGTGTCCTTCGCAGCTGTCGTTTGGCCGAATAATTTGAGGGTTTAAGAAGGTTTAAGAAGACGACGTTTTTTATTATCTTAATTGAAGTCCAATGAGGGGTACTAAGGACGGGTGAGAGGTTAATGGTTAAATGTAAAATTAAAATAAAAAATACGTTGGAAAACACAAGGATTTATAGAGACGCATGAACTCAGAGAAGATGGCGCGAACCAAAAGATGGCAAGAAGATGTTTGAATATTTGTAGAAATGCTGGTAGAATGAGAAACTGCGTGCGTGCACAATATAGATTTATGCAATTTTCAATCGGCCACATGTAAAGTTGAACACGACTCGGAAATAAGTCTACGCCATTTTCAATCTTAAATTATGCACGATATCAGCTACAAGCATCGGGGCAATACACCTGACTGCTTTTTGTCACGGGTGTCGACGTTGAATGGCGACGTGTGTTTGTGTTGTTTATCTTGCTTTACCTTTGTTTTCATTACTTGCAGTTATGTTGTGTTTGTTTTTATACTGCACTACTTAAAAATGTCTTTGGTATCTAAGTTTCGTCCATTGGAGGAAGAACACAGTATGTTTTGTCCTATAGACCAATCCACACTTTTCAAAAGTTATATCCCTTGGCCGCCATCTTAGGGGATAAACCCATACAATCCACACAGTAGCCTTTGTATTTTTCAGGTTTGTAACTTCGTCATTTGACTTTAAAAAAGCTCTGCCTTTTGGGGACTGATTGCCCCAAGATGGGGCTACCCACACATTGAAAGAAAAAAAAATAAACACAATGGATTTTTTACAGCACGCCCAAATATTTGTAGCATGATTTCTTTCCCTTTTTTTTTGGTTGACCCCGCAAAGGGAAACAACTTTTGCAAAGTGTGGATTGGACTATTGTGTGATTTATAGTATACGTCGGTTGTACGCTGAATTCAATTCATCACACTAAGCAGTAACTAAGTGACCGTCTCTATTAATAGGTGTCTGTAGAATTTGCAAGAGGTCGAACAAATATGGCAGACAAAGTCTTTTTACGAATCGTGTCCAGCTTTTAGCTCTCTGCTATTTTTTTTTTCAAAACTGTAGTAACTGTCTGTTAAATTTTTCACGGGGTCACTGTCACTGTCATAAATTGAAATTAGATTACGGTAAATAGGCGTTTCTGTTATATAAAATGTTTAACTATCATAAAAGTTTTTTGTTGTTGTTTTTTTTTTTTTTTTTGTTTGTTTGTTTTTGTTTTTGTTTTTTTTTTTGTTTTTTTTTTTTTGCTTTCCTTAACATGAATAGATAGTTTTCGATAGGCCAGAATTTAGCGAGAGTTATTTCCCGTTGGCCGCCATAGTGGAGGTCCAAATGCTCATATTCCTTCATTGTTCAACCAATTTAAAAATTTTATATTTGATATTTTGAATAAGAAATCATCATTTTTCTGAAGTATATAAATTTTTGGAAGCCTGCTTTATTTAAAAATAAATTATTTATTAATGATTTTCCACCAAATATTCTTGCTACAACCTCTTAAACTTGGTAAGACAAAGAGGGAAAATCACTGAGTCGACCTCCAATATAGCGACCAACGGGAGGTAACTTTCGCTAAATTCATGCCAATCGAAAACTATCTATTCATTTATTTTTTGTCATTTACAGGATGAGATCTTTAAAGACCCTTGTTTCCATATGCATCAACCGTCAAATTACCCGCGTAAGCTGTGCATGTTCTTTTATCTAACATTATTCGAAATTTTTTTAATCATTTTTTTTCTTACATTATATTTTATTTCGTATCTTATCTAAATACTAGTATACCTGTACTTTTAGTTCTCCCATTGATTACTGTCAACTACCCAAACCAATCCCTCAATCTTAGCCAGAGCTGCGAAGTCTGTTGCCAGGAGGATGATTCAGCAAAGGTCGACTTCTATCAGACCGATCCAACTCTCACCGATGAAATTAAACTTTATCACGGATCTGTAGAACTACCTCCACTCACTTGGACAGTAATAAGTCAAAATCCATTAATTCGTCGAGCCAATTTCCATAGCAGTCGCTATATCCCAGGTAACTACGAGATTCGAACAATAAACCGCTATGGTTCGACGTCTGTGAAGTTCACGGTCTATTGGAATTATGGTAAGAAATGTTTCAATATATAAAAGTAAAGTTGAACTTAGATATCTCGAATACCATGGTTATGTCGAAGTGATTTGGAAGTCCAAACCACATAGTCTTTAAGTATTTAACCTTTGAAATCCCGACTCGCCCAATGAAGTTTGACTGTATATTATTTTGTTTTACAACAATAAGTGTGAGTTGATATTTTACTGAACAAAATGTTATAAGACGGAATGAATATCAATTTTTGTGTGGTTTTTCTTAAGAAATTAGGTGAAATTAATACTCTGAAAATAGAAAAAAAGGATCTTTACAATCATAATTTTTGTTGATTAACATTCATGTTTTAGGTTTTCACGGTAGTGGTTGCCTTTTACCGCTGTTCTGTGAGCCCAATCGACTCCGACCCGGAAGACAGATTGTCAGTTAGGTACATATGTACTGAATGTATTGATTCATTCCTTTTACATCTCTTACACTACTGTACATGTATGTAGAATGCACATTCATTTATATCAGATCTTGATTAAGTCATTGCTAATATAAACAAATGAAAAAAAAAAAAAAAAAAAAAAAAAACTTTTCATTTACAATTTTGATTACGAGTGGAAATACATGTAGTTCATAAAGAACTTTAGCATTTTAATCTTATTTATATTTACATATGCATTATTTATATGTATCCAAGTGACTCGATATTGTTTTTGGCATATTATTGATTTTAAATAATTATTTTACACATTTTTAACAAGTCGGGAAGGAGAGGACAACCGAACATTATTTTTCAAAGATAGCCCAACGCAACCAACCGTATTTACATTTAAATTTAGATAAAAGATTTGAATATGAAATGAAATATGAAATATTTAAATGAAATAAAAATTAACATTTCTTTTACAGGACTGGAGGATGCTTCATAATACGTCAGTTACCAGTGATCATGAGGTCATTTAGTCTTTCAGAGTGAGGCATAAAAAAAATCTCTAATAATAAAATATTACTGTTCTTTCTTGAAATCAATGAAATTTTAAATAACAACTCCCTGTGGCCTAGGGAAGACCCCTATTGATTTTGAGGTCAAAAGGTCAAAGTTTAAGGTCGTAAATTTATACATTCTGTCTGTGTGTAACACTATCATTTCCGGGCGATATTTCAAGAAGATTTTGAGCTTTTGCAATGTAATTTTATACCAAAACTCCCTAGGACCTCTCTCACCCCTCTCAAAGTTCCCCGCCCCGTTTGTTTTATTAGTATTTATAGTATTACATGTCGCTATTTTTAGCACAGGTGCATGCGGAGAGTTATTGCGTATAAAACAGGTTCTCGGCGGACTTTATGTTCTTATATCATCTATTAAAACTGTTTAATAAAGGCTAAATAAATCAAACACCATGGATTGTGTAAAATTTTGACAATATCGAGCATGAATATATACATGTATGTGACTTCACTTCTGCATCTACGCGATGACGTTAAAGCGCCTCCGTGGTCTAGTGGTATGTCTCCCGCTTATAAATGCAGGAATAACTCATGTCAAAGATATTTCGTACGAAGTTATACCGGTTTTTTTTACCTAGTTCTTATATTGTTGATATATTCTAGAGAACAATCCTGATGCAAATATTATGAAAATCAAGGAAAATTACAATATTCTTTTACAAAGTATGCCAATAGAATGGACAAAATATGTAAAAGAAAAGGAGTTCAAGAATGCCAGTTTTATGGCGGATTTTTGTATTAATTATGAAAATCAAAATATAGTTTTGAGTACTTGTTCAACAAAAATATTTTATAAATTGTTGGTCCAAAAATTGTTTCAATATCCTGTTTCAAATACATTTTGGAGAGAAAAATTTAATTTACATGAATCTGATGATTTTATTAATAGATGGATTGTCTTATGGGAGTCTTACAAACAACTTGAAATCATTGAATTAGATTTTAAATTATATCACAATGTAATATTTACTGATGAAAAATTGTTTAAAATTGGTAAAACTGAATCAAGTCTTTGTCCTATTTGTTTGTCAGAAGTTGAAGATATAATACATCTGTTTATTGGCTGTAAGGAATTGCAGGATTTTAAAAACAATTTTGTTGTTTATCATTTAGAAACTTTAATGAAAGATGTAGATGTTAGAATATTTAATACTTTAGAATTCGATAAAATATTTTTTTCTTCATTGTCAAAGGGCGTAAAGAATGTTAATACTTTTTTTGTTAATTTCTTTTTATCTACTAAGTATTTACAAAAGAAGACAAATGTTTATTAACAGTCAACAAAAGTTGGATATAACAAAATTTTGCAAATACACATTGAGACAGTTTATTTCATATAATTATTATCAATTGTGTGTCAAGGAAAATAGAAAGGATGTATTCTCTAAATTATTTTTATACAAGAACCCTCTAGTAAAAGAAACAGAGGGGGTGTTATTATTTATTTTACAATATTTTTGTTTTTGTTTTTCTAGTATCTCTGTCATGAATGTTTTTAAACATATGAAATGTATATAATGATTATCATCAATAAAAGATAAAAAAAAAAAAAAAAAAAAAATTTATCCCGCTTCATAAGCAAGAGGTCCAGGGATCGAATCTCGGACAATACTTTTTTTTTAATATTATTTTTTTTTTAAATGATAGCATTCAACATGTGAAAAGAAAAATTTATGAGGTCATAAAATCATTATTACAGTGGGATAAATATTCCATATAAAAAGAATCTTCTATACACATAATAAAGAATAAGCAATCAAATCTTTATACGCATATTGACATACATGTATTTTATTTGCATCTGTATACATGTATACATTCAATAATTCTACTAATTCAATCAGGGGGATCCGACTTTTTCCCTAAGCGGGGGACACGAATTCTCTGAATTAGCTTGTTTATTTATTGTTTGCAAACTTAAACTCCCTCCATAAACATTTCATCTTTATCCTCGTTTAATTTTACTCACATTGTGAAACATTTATTTATTAACCACAGGTGTTTTATTAACTCTTTTTCTGCCGGCACATTTTAGGCGTTTTGGAGACCTTTTGACATACACTGTATCCTTATAAATTAATTTTTTTGCTTTTTATAGGGAATTTCCTAGATATTACATTCCATAAGAGTTCGATCAGGTATATCTCACGACTGACCTTAAAAAGATGTCATTTGAAGCTCAATTATGTACAGTACAGAATTATTTAGCCAAAATTTTACAATTATTTACATGGTAAAGGGAAAGGGACAGTTTCCTGTACAATATTTCTCACATACACTTCAATAAAGAGGTTGCTAAGCAACGGAGAATATTTTCAATTTTCAGACAGTACGTATTTCTTCTTCTTATTTTTTTTTTGTTCTTTGACTAATTTATAAGACTTTCAATACATTTTAAAGTCAAATTCAGGACTGTCACAATTAAACAATTGCACTGAGTACCGGTTAATTTCATAATTTTCAAAAACAAACACAATTTTCTTTAATTGTGATTTAGAATGTATTAGTAAAATACTTACAATTTTCTTTTCTTACAAGAATTATTCTAATGTATATATATTATATTTTCTAGTTTTTAAAGACATTTCACGTCTTAATCAGCATGCAATTCTTAAAACAATGTTTGGCGCTTGATAAGCAAGAAAAAAATCAACGCGGACAATGCATGGAGCTTTGAAATGCTCTTGTAGAACTGGAATCTTGCCCATGCGCTGAGCACTGTTGGGTGCTGATCTAGTAGAGAGGGATTGGAACCGAGGTCCGGACTCAGGAATGTGCAGAGTTATTAGATGTATACTACCCGTGTGAAACCAATTAAAAGTGACCTTAGACCCTCCCCCCCCCCCCCTTATAAAACAGAGACCCATCCTCGAAAAACGAAAAGTCATTAATTGATACAGATCGCTTTAATGAAAAAAGCAGTTTATATATATAATATAATAAATTAATAACATAGAATATCGGAACATATTATTTTAAAGACCTGAAATACTAGCAAAAGACCTCATATTTTGACGTGATGAAAAAAATATCACATAAAATTATCAATTTAAACACATGAAACATTCTGTTTCATTTTTTTTGGGAGACAAATATTGATGATACTATACAAAAATAAACTTTTAGTAGATAACACTGAGAATTTAATGTACTATATTTACATCCACTGAATATTTTCTCCTTTATTTCTTAAGAAAACCCATTGCTTTCATCACTGCATGAACTACATTGGCATGTCGCCAGTACAGATTTCTTGATCAGTGGCTGTTCCAACAATGGAACGTATAAAGACGTTTGCATCATTAATACAATAATTAACCTTTTTATTCAAACTTTAAATGATTATTTAAACAGATATAAATATAAACAATAAAATGCTTTCTTTGTTTGTTATTACTGGAATGAACGGTCGCAGCTATTGCAGAAAAAAATTACATAACCCGCTTACGCGGGATATGTATTTTTTCTGCAACAGCTGCTTCCGTTCATTCCAGTAATAACAAACAAAGAAAGCATTTTATTGTTTAAATAAGTACAATGCTATGTATGTGGAGTCAACCATCCCTGGGCGTATCATGCAAAGGCGCGAAACATCCCGTTACCTAAGCAAAGAACGATAACTCTTTAAATTGTTGGTTGACATGTTGACCGAGTCTTTTCGGACTGAGAGTTTTCTTCGACATTTCTTGTGCATGACACTGCCAGGAAAAGGTAAAACAATTGTTGTAGCTTGTTACAGATAGTCTTCAGAAATTTGATTCAGGACAATTGGATATGTTTAGAAAAAAGCGGGACCTGGTCACCCCAATGTTGAAATCACAAGACCGCTGCAGTTTTATCATTAAACACTGTTAAAACAATGTAAACAAGAGCCAGTAAGCAGAATGCTTCCGAAAGCTCAAGATTATTGTTTACATTGTTTTTAAAATGCTAAAACTCCTGGCTCCTGTGGTTGAAATGCACCACATGCACACACATACCCTCTCCCTCACACACTCCCTCACAAATTTCCAATGGTTACAGATGCTTCTTGCAACTACTATCATTGATTTGTGACAAGGTATAATAATTTTTTTTTTATTTAGGCAAAAATAAATTGCAATAATTAAACTGATCTCTGAGAGGAATTGTCCTTGTGCAGCTGTCTCAATGTACCCACATTTTCACAGTCTATCAAAATGTGTCAGTTTTAACCACAGGAGATGGCAGAAATAAATTGAAAATAAATGATAAACAGGGATAAATCCTACCAGTGAGCTTTGCGAGCATAACAAGCAATAGCAAAGGTCACTGTCAGCTAGGATTTATGCCTGTTTTATCAATTATTTTCAATTTATTGATAAAATTGCCGACTTCTATGGTTTAAATATAATTAACAAATAATTATTCTCGTCACTAAAACTAGCTTAAATAAACATGTTTATACTTATTAAAAACTGTTTACAGGGAAATTTTCACTCAGTTTTTTTTCCCCCAACAATGGGGCAAATTGAATAAAGAGCAAATTCACAATTTATTATAAATGTACAGTATATTTTCCTAAACAAAACTGTAACTGCATGGGCGAATAAAATTGTAAGACTTAGTGTGAAAGGGAAAAATAAAGTTGGGCGAAATAAGCTTACAGTATTGCCTTCAAAGGAAAATATTTTTTATAAAGCAAAAAAAAAATTTGTATAAAAGTAAAATCTAGAAGATTACTGATCAAGGTAAAAAGCGTTCAAAGCACAGTTTAGCTCACTTGACTATTAACATGATTAATGCACAGGGATTAATTATCCATTCATAACGATTTCTAGAGAATTAGGTGCATCTAATGATCTTATTTTGTACAGGGAAAAATCAAATGATAACAAAATTTAATACATGTACATCAATAACATCATGGGAGTCGTACTATGTACAAATACAAATGTAGTGTTTAGTTATCATAGAACTTGAAAGGTTTTGTAATCTCTGTCATTTTTAGCTCACCTGAGCCGAAGGCTCAAGTGAGCTTTTCTGATCAAAATTTGTCCGTCGTCTGTCGTTGTTAGCTCACCTGAGCCGAAGGCTCAAGTGAGCTTTTCTGATCACATTTTGTCCGTCGTCCGTCTGTCACATACAGTTGAGAGGTACATTGTGCATTTTACGGAAGGTGCGGGGTTATCATTTTGCTTTGTGGGGTTATTGAGAGTACAGTGGTGACTTGAGAGGTTTCATTAGGAATTCAAACAAATGGTATATTGTGGGGTTAAAGGTCTATATTTGTGGGGTTAAAGATCTATCTTTGTGGGGTTTAAGATCTATATTTGTGGGGTTAAAAATTAATTATTTAATATCAAGTCAACTTTACACGCAACTAATTATAACTACTTAAAATTGTTACTGTTTATCTGAAGAACTTAAAACGGATATAGCAATAACATTTTTCAACTACTACATAGCAGTAACAATGCAAAAAAATGTTTTTATTTGAGGATAACTGTTGCATCAAAGTAAATTAACCCATCATGTTTTCACATAAAGATGATAAA